>NC_069499.1:1440340046-1440350046 GCF_027579735.1 Bombina bombina | reverse complement strand
TTACAGAAGGCTCAGCAGATTCTACACATAACAGATTTTTTTTTTTTACACAAATAATGACCCATTACCAAGCAAATCATGTGTTTTTTCTACTTTATTTTTAAAAGATCTGCTGCTTCAAGATCACAATAATTTAAAATAGTGGGATATTCAGTTTCAAATAAGAGGTTTTGGAGCATTGCACTGCTAAGGGAGCTGAGATAGAGGGGGTTTGTAGAACCTCTCCCCATCCAGCTCCCTGGGGTGAAACAGTTAAACCCTTGCAAAAGTCATAATTCCTTTATAAATTAAAGTGAATGTAAAGTTAAATGAATGAGTGCCCAGTATTTAAAAATTCTATTAAAAACAGGGGCACTTTCATTCATAAAACATTACATTGCAGTGTTTGTTTGTTTTTAAATACTTACCTTTTTCTTTAGAAAACACAGACCGCGTTCCTCAGCCCGCAGCTCCTCTGTACTTACCTCAGTAGTGACGAAACCGGCTTCCTCCAATCATTGCGTGCATCCTAGAGCATCCATCTCATGAGGACACGCAGTAATTGGATGAAGTCAGTTTTGTCATTGATGTGCTAAGTACAGATGGGCTGCTGGCACAGGATTGCTAAAGAAAAAGGTAAGTATTTTTTAAAAAACGCTGCAATGTAAAGTTTCATGAATGAAAGTACCCCTGTTTTTAATAATATTTTTAAAAAAACAGGCACTCATTCATGAAACATTACATTCACTTTAAATGTTCTACATTTTCTCAGCAACAGTAAAACTTGATTGGAATTTGTGGCAAGTTTTAATTAGTACTGAAGAATTGCAGACTATTTAAATAGCATTATCATGCTGTTTAGCAATTACAAACTAAGTTAAAGTAGATTAGAGAAACATATTTTATGTTTTGGAATCTTATTCCACTATACAGGATATATTCCCTACCGAAGTGATTTTCAACCTTTTTTTTGCCGTGGCACACTTTTTTACATAAAAAAAATCCTGTGGCGCACCACCATCCCAAAATTTAAAAAAAAATCACATTGTAGCCTAATACAGCATATATATATATATATATATATATATATATATATATATATATATATATATATATATATATATATACACACACACACACACACACACATACTGTATGTATTGTGCTGTGATGCCATGCCTCCTACAAACTATACGTGACATATTGACATTCATTCACAAACAATCATAATGATTGTCTGTGAATGAATGTCAATATGTCATGGTTGTAAATGATGCCTGCCTGCCTGTCTGCCTGATGAGCCTGTCACAGCCTTTGAAAGAGGGACACCCCTGCACTGGGAGTAAAAAAACAAGCAAAATTTAAAAAATATGTCACACTGTTGTCAGTCTGCCACGGCACACCTGAGGATCTCTCACGGCACACTGGTTGAAAAACACTGCCCTACCGTTTCTTATTGGATGGTGGATAGTGTTTTGCTTGACAATTACATTACAACTAGGTTTGCCATCTTTTTTGGAAAAATATACCGACCATGCCCATTCTTGCATAATTAATGCTTGGAGTTTGTCAGAATATGTGGAGGGGTGTTTTGTTCACCTGCCTCTTGAAGATTGACCACAAGTTCCCAATATGATTAAGTGTCTGGGGAGTTTCCTGGCCATGTACCCAAAATTTCGATGTTTTGTTCCCCAAGCCACTTAGTTATCACTTTTTCCTTATGGCAAGGTGCTCAATCATGCTGGGAAAGGTATTTTCATCACCAAACTGTTCTTGGATGGTTGGGAGAAGTTGCTCTTGAAGGATGTTTTTTTACTATTCTTTATTCATGGCTGTGTTCATAGGCAAAATTATGAGTGAGCCTACTCCCTTGGCTGAGAAGCAACCACACACATAAATGGTCTCAGGATGCTTTACTGTTGGCATGGCATAGGTGACTTTACCGCAGTCCTCAGCAGTCTGTCCCTGATGTTTTTCCTGAAGAGAAGTGGCTTCTTTGCTGCCCTTCTTGACACCAGGCCATCCTCCAAAATTCTTCACCTCCCTGTGCGTGCAAATGCACTCACACCTTCCTGCTGCCATTCCTGCTAAAAAATAATTCAGACCGAGCGCCAAGGATATACCTCAAGCTAGTATACAGAGACCTCCTAGCTGGTCTAAAATATAAATGAAACAAGTAATATATTGTATACAGCGCCTAAAGGCAAAGGTATTGGTGGTGTAGAGTGAGGATGTAGAACACTCCTGTGGTATGAAAATAAATTAATCTAATTTATTATTATTATTCCTGAGCAAGCTCTGCACTGGTGGTGCTCCGATCCCACAGTTGAATCAACTTTAGGAGACGGTCCTGGTATTTGCCCTGAAGACTTCTTCACAACAATTGAACCTCTCTCCTTGAAGTTCTTGATTATCCGATAAATGGTTGATTTAGGTGCAAGCTTAGTAGCAGTAATATCCTTGCCTGTGAATCTCTTTTTGTGCAAAACAATGATGACTGTGCGTGTTTCCTTGCAGGTAACCATGGTTAACAGAGGAAGAACCCATACTGTCAGACATATACTTGAACAACATTAGTATGTCTAACTCAATTTAATAGAAAGGTCCAAAGTCCAGAGAGGTGTTGAGACCCCTTGGCATTAGTGTGTCCATCATATAAATCCATTTACTCTCTAGCTGCAATAACTTCTTGGCTCTGCTGCCACACCTAGCCAATGGGGGTACATGGTCAATGAGCATTGAGCGTAGCCTAGAGACACAGTGCTTGCATTTAGTGAAGTGGCGTGCCACCGGCTGCTCAGTCTCTCCTTTTTCCAAGCCATTAGAGATGGCTGCACTCTTTCCTCATACAAAGGATGTGATGGCTCTACAGAAGGTAAAACAAAAGAGGCCGCATGTGTTTCAGGTTAACAAAACTTAAGGTAGTACCAACTCAACTTAACAACTCAACTTAACATTGAGGAGTTGGTTCCTGCTTTGCTGGAGTTTAGCGAGCTGGACTGCTTTTAAAGGTCCAGCCTGCATCATTTGGCACAACTGAGTGTCTTTCCTAAATGTGAGTACCCTGCACTTCTTTGTACTGCCTCCAGTTTTGTTAACCTGACTGATACACAAATGTGGCACCTCTTTTTTCTACCTTTCTTCTGTATATGCAAATTGCCATTATAAAAACTGAGGCAGCAGACTTTGTGAAAATTAATATTTGTGTCATTCTCAAAACATTTGGTTAGGACTGTAGGCAAAAATAGCACATCATCTGGTATGAATAGTTAAAAAAAAAAAAAAAGGTTTACCAGATTATCTTAACATGCATATGTCACCAACTAAAGTAATACAATTAGAATGTATTCAACTCCTAATGCTTATAACCCATGGAAATAAGTAAAAAGGAATACACAAATATGCCTTAAACTAATGAGTAAGGAAAATAACTAGCCGGGGTGACGCCTGGTTCCTCACTGCTCATGTGAGAAGAATTTTTGAGCAAGTACAGGTTGCCCTTAGGAGGACCCACCTACTTTGTGGGACTTTCAGGAGTAGTGTTCTGCCCGACCCCCTAAAGAAGTTTAATATTATATTTAGTAATCACTGACACAAGTGTGCTGGCTCCCTAAACCTGTTTAATGAGATCTAGTGATCACTGAAACTACTTTACAGACTCCCTAATCTGTTTAATGAGACTTAGTGATAACTGACGCTACTGTACCAACCCCCTAAATCTTTTTAATGAGATCTAGTGATGACTGGCACTGCTTTACCTACCCCCTAAATCTGTTTCATGAAGTGATCGATAAAGATACTGTACCAGCTGCCTATAAAAAAAATTACACAAATATGGATACAATAATATAATGAAAAGGGCAATAAATGTGATTACATCATAGTAAGAAATGTATGTTCTGGATCTTTCTATCCCATGACAATATGAGATGGCATCTGTAAGCACTGGACCACTTCTACAACAGAATGTGGAATTATTATGATGATCTCTCTGGCATCAGGGTGAAGCAGACTCCATTGTCCAGTAAGAAGATGCTGTAGTAGAGGGCCAGTAAGGAAGTCTCTGCACAGGGGCCATATATGAAGTTAATTGAAAATGGTTATTTGAAATCCAAAGAATCCTAAAAGCCAATCATGACAAAGAAAGGAGGGTTACATGTGCCACTGGTTGCAACCCTACTGAGATAGTTGAAAACCAAGACTAATATTTGAGGATGTTGGAGGGATTAGGAGGTCACAATTGGTGTTCCTGAAGACATCGATAACGTCACAGTGTTAAAGAAAGCTATAATTGACCCCTATTATCCACAATAGTTAATTAAATATATATTCCTCTTTTTTTTTTTAAATGGCCTTACATTATAATAGGCTCACCATGAAAAAATTATTCCTAATGCTATTTATAAATTCAAAGTAATGCACATCAAACTTAGCAGAAAATACCATCAGTGTCATAAAATAAGGAAATCATTTGGCACTCTCCTGTGTTTTCTCTGTTGTTCTCATTCTCCTCTGGCTTTCTTGTTTTCTTTTGTATCTTAATAAAATGCTAGATGCAATATCTGTGAACTATATATAAAACAATGGTAATTTTTGGGGTGTTTTTTGTGCAGACTGGGCTACAGTCAGCTGAAATCAGGCATTCATCGATCATTGGTGAATGAGGTTCCCACCAACAGCTGAGCCATGGTGTGCATTGACATTTTACTGTGATTCAGATTTCATATATATTGAAGTCTGATTGAACAGCCAATAGAATGCCAGCTCAATCCTATTGTCTGATTGGATCAGCCAATAGGATTGAAGTTCAATCCTATTGGCTGATTGCATTCTATCAGCCAATCGGAATTGAAGGGACGCCATCTTGGATGACGTAATTTAAAGGAACCTTCATTTAGTCGTCGGACAAAGAAAGAAGAGGATGCTCCGCGTCGGATGTCTTGAAGATGGACCCCCTCCGCGCCGGATGGATGAAGATAGAAGATGCTGTCTGAATGAAGACTTCTGTCCATCTGGAGGACCTCTTCTGCCCGGCTTGGATGAAGACTTCTGCCCGTCTGGAGGACCACTTCTGCCCGGTTGGGTGAAGACGTCTCACGGTAGGGTGATCTTCAAGGGGTTAGTTTTTTTTTAAGGGGGGATTGGGTGGGTTTTAGAGTAGGGTTGGTTGTGTGGGTGGTGGGTTTTAATGTTGGGGGGGAATTGTACCTTTTTTTTACAGGTAAAAGAGCTGATTACTTTGGGGCAATGCCCCACAAAAGGCCCTTTTAAGGGCTATTTGTAATTTAGTGTAGGGTAGGGCATTTTTTTGGGGGGGGGCTTTTTTATTTTGTTAGGGGGATTAGATTAGGCGTGATTAGTTTAAAATTCTTGTAATTATTTTATTGTTTTCTGTAATTTAGTGTTTGTTTTTTTTCGTACTTTAGATATTTTTTTTAAATTGTAATTAATTGCATTTAGTTTTGGTAATTAATTTAATTATAGTGTAGTGTTAGGTGTAAATTGTAACTTAGGTTAGGTTTTATTTTACAGGTAAATTTGTCTTTATTTTAACTAGGTAGTTATTAAATAGTTAATAACTATTTAATAACTATTCTACCTAGTTAAAATAAATACAAAGTTGCCTGTAAAATAAAAATAAACCCTAAGATAGCTACAATGTAACTATTAGTTATATTGTAGCTAGCTTAGGGTTTATTTTATCGGTAAGTATTTAATTTTAAATAGGAATAATTTAGATAATTATAGTAATTTTATTTAGATTTAATGTAATTATATTTATGTTAGGGGGGGGTGTAATGTCCCCTTTAATTCAGCCCCACCTTCTTTTGCTTTATAAGTGCACTTTCTGCTATCCTCTTTGCTTGATTATTTTGTTTGGCACAGGTTAAAGGATACACTCCTCCACTCCAGCTGACAGATATTGAGCCTCAAGCCTTTTTTACCTATTAGGCTACTTATTGCCTTCATCGCTATCCTGAACAAAGTACCTGACTCTTTTGTTACACATTTTGCTGTTCAGCTCCTCTCCGTTCTCAGCTACAGAACACTTCCTGTTTCCAGCGGATTGACTTTGTACAGCCGGATCTACACGCTGTTCCACGCTCACACCTTCCAGTAGCTTTCACGGACACTGCTACTGCTCCCTTCTCATCGTGTTACCATACACCAACCACCGGATTCATTCTGCTACAGCTGCTAGTACTTGCAAGTATATCTCAATCTGTATTGAACTGCTAATTGTTATTTGTCTGCCATTTCTTGCTTGCAATACTTTTGCTTATCTATTGGATAACCTGTTTTCTATCATTTGCTGCTTAAATCTCCAGTCTGCATTCTAACCATATCTTATGCTTTGCAACAAGCAAAGTACTAAGAACATATCAGCCGTATATTTTTGCATAGTGTCATTTATACTTATATCAGCAGTTATCCTAACCTCTACCTGCTGTATTACTTTGTAAACACTCAGTTTCACTCTTACACCGCTGCTGGGAATCATCCATTACTATTAAAGTGCTGTATTAATACTGACACTGCAGGCTAAGCCTTTCCTGTGGTTGTTCCGCTATTACAGCTACACAACATTTAAATATTGTAGTTATAACAGGGGGTTAGGGTTAGACTTAGATTTAGGGGTTAATACATTTAATATAGTGGCAGCAACGTTGGGGTCGGCAGATTAGGGGTTAATAAATGTAGGTAGGTGTCGGCGATGTTAGGGCCGGCAGATTAGGGGTTAATAATATTAAAATAATGTTTGCGATGCAGGAGTGCGGCGGTTTAGGGGTTAATATATTTATTATAGTGGCGGCGATGTCCGGTTAAAAATTTATTTTAGTGTTTGCAATGTGGGGGGCCTCGGTTTAGGGGTTCATAGGCAGTTTATGGGTGTTAGTGTACTTTTTAGCACTTTAGTTAAGAGTTTTATGCTACGGCGTTGTAGTGTAAAACTCTTAACTACTGACTTTAAAATGTGGTACCAGTCTTGACAGGAGAGGGTCTACCGCTCACTTTTGGTCAGACTCGTAATACCGGCGTTATGCAAGTCCCATTGAAAATATAGGATACATAATTGACATAAGTAGATTTGCGGTATTTCCGAGTCTGGCCATAGGTATGTGGTTTGGGTATCTGTCTCTCAAATCAGGAGTCGACATCCTTTCTGTAAGGGGACTTCCCCCTAAAAAAATCTTGTTTATTCATATCTTCCTCATCTCCTATAGATTCTAGGGGCCTAAACCTATTAAAAC
The DNA here is from genome assembly GCF_027579735.1 of Bombina bombina. Taxonomy (NCBI): domain Eukaryota; kingdom Metazoa; phylum Chordata; class Amphibia; order Anura; family Bombinatoridae; genus Bombina; species Bombina bombina. Next base: position 1,440,342,814 of record NC_069499.1, on the reverse strand, counting down.
GTCTCTCCATGAATGCTCAAAGTAAGCACTATAAACAGTTCACACAGATAACTTGAACTATCTAGCCACGGGAGCTGTTAGCATTGTTCTTGATGAAAGGTGACGATAAAAGGCGAGGAATGGTAAGGTAATCTGGCGACCTGGAGTATCAGTGATATTGATCTTATTATTGTGTTTTCATTGGTCTTGAATAAATGGTACTATTTCTTCTGGGAGACTAGCGTTGACTATGCATTAAGTACAGTGGCAATTCTTTTGGACAGACCTTTTCTCCATTGGAATTTATGATTTACATTGCCTATATGTGTTTCTAATTTGTGTTACTAGCTTTTAACACTGTATTCAGATTGTTTTTTATGTATTTATATGACTTGGGAGACATCCCTATTTTATTTTGATATATAATACATTGTATTAGATTTATACTATTTCTTATGGTGGTTTAAGCTACTAGTGCCCTCCGTTTTTCAGTATTGGGAATAATGTTTGCCCATACTTGGCTCATTTTCTCCATGTGCTTCTGGTTAGGTGACACTTGTGGAATGCAATTTTATAAAAGCACCACAGATTCTAGTAGGACTGAAATCAGGATTTTGAATGGCCCACTATAGATTATACACATTGTTGATTTTTCCTTGTGCCTCTCCAAATTATTTTTTTGCCTTGTGTTTGGGATTACTGTCCTGCTGAAAGCTTCAGCTTTATAGTAAATAGAAAAAGGTTTTCTATTTCTATCCCCATGCCTTGCTGATGAAATGCACACCCTACCAGTATGATGTTGCTACTACCATAATTCAGTATCATACAGGCCAATTGTTAGGTATTTGTATTTCCTTTGGAGCATTTTTTTTCCTCTGTGTAAACATGCATGTTTTTTTTCTCTTCAAACTATTTTTCAACATTAAACAAATATTCCTTTAAAATGGTTATTTTTAGATTAATTGTTTTCAGATAAAGTATCAAACAGAATGAAAGTTCAATATATAGACTGGCATTTTGGTAAAATGCAAAAATTGGTCTGAATACTTTTGGAAGGCATTGTAAAAAAAAATCAAATTGTTTTATTTTGAATTGAAAGTTTCATGTGATGTTTTGATGCTACATTGAAGATATTGAAACATAATATGGTCAATCACATTGCTTTTGAAAAACATATAAAAACAATTGTCTATAAAAATCTCTATAGACTTTAAGGGTGATTTCTTTTGAAAACAATTTTATTTTTCTAAACGATTGTAATCAACCACAATATTAGTTTGTACAAAAAAAAAAAGTGATTGCCAGGGGAGAGATAGTGTAGAAGTAAAGATAAGCAGAGTGTTGTGACACTCTAATACATTAATTATGAATGTTTTGCAAGTGGCTATGAACAATTCTAGTGACACTTAGTTTAAGCAGTTCATACTCCCACTGCTATTACTCAGTGTAGCTCACTACTAAAGGCACCTGACCACCCTTCCCTGTGACCAGCTGGCATAGAGCTTTTCACCCCTGTCACTATAATACTAATACATAGAGGCCAGTGTTATAGTCTTTTAATATAGAAATCATCTAAAGGAGCAGGCACTACTCTTTGGGGCCGATTTATCATGGCCCGAATGGGGCCAAATACCTGTTTCCACGCAAGACTCTAGGATAACTGGAAACAGGAGTTAAGAAGCTGCTCCTTAACTCGTCCGCTGCCTCTAAGGCTGCGGACATCAATCCGCCCAATCGAATACGATCGGGTTGATTGACACCCCCTGCTAGCGGCCGATTGGCCACGAATCTGTAGGAGGTGGCATTGCAAAAGCAGTTCACCTGAACTGCTTGTGCAATGTTAAATGCCGACAGCGTATCATGTCCACCAGACATTGATAAATAGGCCCCTTTGTGGGAAATAAAATTAGCAAAAGCTTTTATTCACAAAACATTAAAAATATCCAACAGACATGGCAGAGTAATTGAAGCCTTGTGAATCTAATGCATTTCCCGCTCTCTAGTGGTGCTTATTCAAAGACTGAACCATATCGGCGATTTTACCCTATTTATAGACAGACCTGGGAAAATTTAACTCTTTAGTCTTCAAGATAAAAATTGTTTAAAAACAATTTATACATTGTCTTAGTCATTAAAATACATTTTGTAAAACAACTTAGGAAATGCCAATAGTTGTTTTTACTGATTACAATAACAATATATATGTGCAACTATACATTTAAATAAAAAGAGTTCAGCAGATAGAATCTATCTATATAACACTTCATAATTCAAATAGAGCCCCTTACAAGACATAAAAACTAAAATATAATAATTGTTTTTAAGTCGTTTTTTTTATCTTGTAGACATTTTCCCAGGTATGGGTCAGTCTATGAAGTAGTCTACCACTGGAGGGTGTGAAATGCGTTAGCCTCATGCTGCTTCAGTCACCCTACCATTTCTGTTAGCTGTTTTTCAATGTTTTGTGAATAAAAGCTTTTGCTAATTGTATTTCCCACACTGAGTAGTGCCTGCTCCTTTTGATGTTTTATATATGCAGAATAGATTGATCCATCACTAATACGACACTCCAGGCTAGAGGGAGGTACCCTGTTGCTTACAACACTGCACTTCCCGCACTTGGAGCTGGAGAATGCTGCAGAGCTTGCTTGTTTTTATAGACTTTTAACCCTAACAGTGACCACCTACTACAGTTTAACCCTACCCACAGTAGTAGTGTAACGGGAGTTGTATCTCTTCTGGGCTACTATTGCGAGAGACAGTTCTGCAACTGTGTTTTAGTTCTATTG